>NC_142639.1:42762500-42765000 GCF_053813885.1 Theobroma cacao | reverse complement strand
AAACCCTAAACCCTAAACCCTAAACCCTAAACCCTAAACCCTAAACCCTAAACCCTAAACCCTAAACCCTAAACCCTAAACCCTAAACCCTAAACCCTAAACCCTAAACCCTAAACCCTAAACCCTAAACCCTAAACCCTAAACCCTAAACCCTAAACCCTAAACCCTAAACCCTAAACCCTAAACCCTAAACCCTAAACCCTAAACCCTAAACCCTAAACCCTAAACCCTAAACCCTAAACCCTAAACCCTAAACCCTAAACCCTAAACCCTAAACCCTAAACCCTAAACCCTAAACCCTAAACCCTAAACCCTAAACCCTAAACCCTAAACCCTAAACCCTAAACCCTAAACCCTAAACCCTAAACCCTAAACCCTAAACCCTAAACCCTAAACCCTAAACCCTAAACCCTAAACCCTAAACCCTAAACCCTAAACCCTAAACCCTAAACCCTAAACCCTAAACCCTAAACCCTAAACCCTAAACCCTAAACCCTAAACCCTAAACCCTAAACCCTAAACCCTAAACCCTAAACCCTAAACCCTAAACCCTAAACCCTAAACCCTAAACCCTAAACCCTAAACCCTAAACCCTAAACCCTAAACCCTAAACCCTAAACCCTAAACCCTAAACCCTAAACCCTAAACCCTAAACCCTAAACCCTAAACCCTAAACCCTAAACCCTAAACCCTAAACCCTAAACCCTAAACCCTAAACCCTAAACCCTAAACCCTAAACCCTAAACCCTAAACCCTAAACCCTAAACCCTAAACCCTAAACCCTAAACCCTAAACCCTAAACCCTAAACCCTAAACCCTAAACCCTAAACCCTAAACCCTAAACCCTAAACCCTAAACCCTAAACCCTAAACCCTAAACCCTAAACCCTAAACCCTAAACCCTAAACCCTAAACCCTAAACCCTAAACCCTAAACCCTAAACCCTAAACCCTAAACCCTAAACCCTAAACCCTAAACCCTAAACCCTAAACCCTAAACCCTAAACCCTAAACCCTAAACCCTAAACCCTAAACCCTAAACCCTAAACCCTAAACCCTAAACCCTAAACCCTAAACCCTAAACCCTAAACCCTAAACCCTAAACCCTAAACCCTAAACCCTAAACCCTAAACCCTAAACCCTAAACCCTAAACCCTAAACCCTAAACCCTAAACCCTAAACCCTAAACCCTAAACCCTAAACCCTAAACCCTAAACCCTAAACCCTAAACCCTAAACCCTAAACCCTAAACCCTAAACCCTAAACCCTAAACCCTAAACCCTAAACCCTAAACCCTAAACCCTAAACCCTAAACCCTAAACCCTAAACCCTAAACCCTAAACCCTAAACCCTAAACCCTAAACCCTAAACCCTAAACCCTAAACCCTAAACCCTAAACCCTAAACCCTAAACCCTAAACCCTAAACCCTAAACCCTAAACCCTAAACCCTAAACCCTAAACCCTAAACCCTAAACCCTAAACCCTAAACCCTAAACCCTAAACCCTAAACCCTAAACCCTAAACCCTAAACCCTAAACCCTAAACCCTAAACCCTAAACCCTAAACCCTAAACCCTAAACCCTAAACCCTAAACCCTAAACCCTAAACCCTAAACCCTAAACCCTAAACCCTAAACCCTAAACCCTAAACCCTAAACCCTAAACCCTAAACCCTAAACCCTAAACCCTAAACCCTAAACCCTAAACCCTAAACCCTAAACCCTAAACCCTAAACCCTAAACCCTAAACCCTAAACCCTAAACCCTAAACCCTAAACCCTAAACCCTAAACCCTAAACCCTAAACCCTAAACCCTAAACCCTAAACCCTAAACCCTAAACCCTAAACCCTAAACCCTAAACCCTAAACCCTAAACCCTAAACCCTAAACCCTAAACCCTAAACCCTAAACCCTAAACCCTAAACCCTAAACCCTAAACCCTAAACCCTAAACCCTAAACCCTAAACCCTAAACCCTAAACCCTAAACCCTAAACCCTAAACCCTAAACCCTAAACCCTAAACCCTAAACCCTAAACCCTAAACCCTAAACCCTAAACCCTAAACCCTAAACCCTAAACCCTAAACCCTAAACCCTAAACCCTAAACCCTAAACCCTAAACCCTAAACCCTAAACCCTAAACCCTAAACCCTAAACCCTAAACCCTAAACCCTAAACCCTAAACCCTAAACCCTAAACCCTAAACCCTAAACCCTAAACCCTAAACCCTAAACCCTAAACCCTAAACCCTAAACCCTAAACCCTAAACCCTAAACCCTAAACCCTAAACCCTAAACCCTAAACCCTAAACCCTAAACCCTAAACCCTAAACCCTAAACCCTAAACCCTAAACCCTAAACCCTAAACCCTAAACCCTAAACCCTAAACCCTAAACCCTAAACCCTAAACCCTAAACCCTAAACCCTAAACCCTAAACCCTAAACCCTAAACCCTAAACCCTAAACCCTAAACCCTAAACCCTAAACCCTAAACCCTAAACCCTA